>NC_134535.1:141411159-141416159 GCF_050624435.1 Tenrec ecaudatus | reverse complement strand
GAGGGCTTCTGACTTCCTGTCCTTTTTACACACACACACACACACACACACACACATATCCTTGCAGAATTCCTGGATGGTTTCTTACTTTGTGTCCTTTTTAAACACACACAGACACACACACACATAAACTCTTGCAGAATCTCTACAAGGCTTCTGACTTCATGTACTTTTACACACACGCACAAACACACACACACATTTTTGCAGAATCTCCATAAGGCTTCTGATTTCGTGTCCTTTTCACACAGATACAAACACACACACACACTTGCATTAACTCTAGAGGGCTTCGGACTTATTGTTCTTTTTACACACGCACACACTCACACAAACACACACATACCCTTGCAGAATCTCTGGATGACTTCTGACTTCATGTCCTTTTAACATAACACACTCACCATTGCAGAATCTCCAGAAGGCTTCTGACTTTGTTTCCGTTTTACACACACACACACACACACACACACACACACACACTTGAAGAGTCTCTGGAGTGCTTCTGAATTCGTGTTTTTTTACACACACACTCACACACACACACATACTCATAGACACACCCTAGCAGAATTTCTAGAAGGCTCCTGAATTCTCGTCCCTTTTACTAATACACACACAGACACGCTTGTAGAATCTCTGGAGGGCATCTGACTTCGTGTCCTTTTTACACACACACACACACACAAGCGCACACACACACTCCCTCACTCTCACACTCATTCCTTTGCAGAAACCCTAGAAGGCTTTTGACTTCGTGTCCTTTTTGCACACACACATACACACTCACACACATACACCCTTGCAGAATCTTCTGAGAGCCTCTTACTACGCATCCTTTTCACAAACACACACACACACACATACTGGCATAATCTCTGGAGGGCTTCTGACTTCGTGACCTTATTACACACGCACACACTCACACACATAAAACCTTGCAGAACCTATTGAGAGCTTCGTACTTGGTGTCCTTTTTACAATCACACACACATACTGGCAGAATCTCTGGAGTGCTTCTGACATCGTGTCCTTTTTACACAAACATACACACACAAACACACACCCTTGCAGAATCTCTAGGATGCTTCTGACTTGGTGTCCTTTGTACACACACACACACACACACACACACATAGTACACACCCACACACCCTTGGAGAATCTCTAGAAGGCTTCTCACATCGTGTCCGTTTTACACACACACACACCTTTGCAGAATCTCTAGAGGACTTCTGTCTTTTTGTCCTTTTTACACACATACACACACAGACACTCACACATACACCCATGTAGAATCTCTTGAGAGCTTCTTACTAGGTGTCCTTTTCACAAACACACACACACACACACATACTGACTGAATCTCTGGAAGACGTCTGACTTCGTGATATTTTTACACACACGCACACACATACACACACATTTGCAGAATCTATGGAGTGTTTCTGACTTCATGTGTCCTTTTTACACACACTCACACACACACACCCTTGTAGAATCTCTTGAGGCCTCTGACGTCATGTTCTTGTTACACACACACACTTGCAGAATCTCTGGAGGGTTTCTGATATCGTGTCCTTTTTACACACACACACACACACACTCACATACACACACTCCCTCACACTGATACTCATACCTTTGGAAAATTCCTAGAGGGTCTCTGACTTCCTGTCCTTTTTACACACACACACACACACACACACACACAAATCCTTGCAGAATTCCTGGATGGCTTCTTATTTGTGTCCTTTTTAAACACACACAGACACACACACACATAAACTCTTGCAGAATCTCTACAAGGCTTCTGACTTCTTGTACTTTTACACACACACAAACACACACCCACATTTTTGCAGAATCTCCATAAGGCTTCTGATTTCGCGTCCTTTTCACACAGATACAAACACCCCCACACACACACTTGCATTAACTCTAGAGGGCTTCGGACTTATTGTTCTTTTTACACACGCACACACTCACACAAACACACACATACCCTTGCCGAATCTCTGGATGACTTCTGACTTCATGTCCTTTTAACATAACACACTCACCATTGCAGAATCTCTAGAAGGCTTCTGACTTTGTGTCCGTTTTACACAAACACAAACACACACACACTTGAAGAGTCTCTGGAGTGCTTCTGAATTCGTGTTTTTTTACACACACACGCACACACACACACATACTCATGGACACACCCTAGCAGAATTTCTAGAAGGCTCCTGAATTCTCGTCCCTTTTACTAATACACACACAGACACGCTTGTAGAATCTCTGGAGGGCATCTGACTTCGTGTCCTTTTTAAACACACACACACACACACACACAAGCGCACACACACACTCCCTCACTCTCACACTCATTCCTTTGCAAAAACCCTAAAAGGCTTTTGACTTCGTGTCCTTTTTACACACGCACATACACACTCACACACATACACCCTTGCAGAATCTCTTGAGAGCCTCTTACTACGTGTCCTTTTCACAAACACACACACACACACACATACTGGCATAATCTCTGGAGGGCTTCTGACTTCGTGACCTTATTACACACACACACGCTCACACACATAAAACCTTGCAGAACCTATTGAGAGCTTAGTACTTGGTGTCCTTTTTACAATCACACACACACACACACACACATACTGGCAGAATCTCTGGAGTGCTTCTGACATCGTGTCCTTTTTACACAAACATAAACACACAAACACACACCATTGCAGAATCTCTAGGATGCTTCTGACTTGGTGTCATTTTTACACACACACACACACACATACATAGTACACACCCACACACCCTTGGAGAATCTCTAGAAGGCTTCTCACATCGTGTCCGTTTTACACACACACACACACCTTTGCAGAATCTCTAGAGGGCTTCTGTCTTTTTGTCCTTTTTACACACATACACACACAGACACTCACGCATACAGCCATGTAGAATCTCTTGAGAGCTTCTTACTAAGTGTCCTTTTCACAAACACACACACACACACACATACTGACTGAATCTCTGGAAGACTTCTGACTTCGTGATCTTTTTACACACACGCACACACATACACACACCTTTGCAGAATCTATGGAGTGTTTCTGACTTCATGTGTCCTTTTTACACACACTCACACACACACACACCCTTGTAGAACCTCTTGAGGCCTCTGACGTCATGTTCTTGTTACACACACACTTGCAGAATCTCTGGAGGGTTTCTGACATCGTGTCCTTTTTACACACACACACACACACACACTCACATACACACACTCCCTCACACTGATACTCATACCTTTGGAAAATTCCTAGAGGGCTTCTGACTTCCTGTCCTTTTTACACACACACACACACACACACACACATATCCTTGCAGAATTCCTGGATGGCTTCTTACTTTGTGTCCTTTTTAAACACACACAGACACACACACACATAAACTCTTGCAGAATCTCTACAAGGCTTCTGACTTCATGTACTTTTACACACACACACAAACACACACACACATTTTTGCAGAATCTCCATAAGGCTTCTGATTTCGTGTACTTTTCACACAGATACAAACACACACACACACTTGCATTAACTCTAGAGGGCTTCGGACTTATTGTTCTTTTTACACACGCACACACTCACACAAACACACACATACCAGTGCCGAATCTCTGGATGACTTCTGACTTCATGTCCTTTTAACATAACACACTCACCACTGCAGAATCTCTAGAAGGCTTCTGACTTTGTGTCAGTTTTACACAAACACACGCACACACACACACTTGAAGAATCACTGGAGTGCTTCTGACTTCGTGTTTTTTACACACACACTCACACACACAAACACACTCACAGACACACCCTAGCAGAATTTCTAGAAGACTCCTGAATTCTCGTCCTTTTTACTAATACACACACAGACACGCTTCTAGAATCTCTGGAGGGCATCTGACTTCGTGTCCTTTTTACACACACACACACACAAGCGCACACACACACTCCCTCACTCTCACACTCATTCCTTTGCAGAAACCCTAGAAGGATTTTGAGTTCGTGTCCTTTTTACACACACACATACACACTCACACACATACACCCTTGCAGAATCTCTTGAGAGCCTCTTACTACGTCTCCTTTTCACAAACACACACACACACATACTGGCATAATCTCTGGAGGGCTTCTGACTTCGTGACCTTATTACACACGCACACACTCACACACATAAAACCTTGCAGAACGTATTGAGAGCTTCGTACTTGGTGTCCTTTTACAATCACACACACACACATACTGGCAGAATCTCTGGAGTGCTTCTGACATCGTGTCCTTTTTACACAAACATACACACACAAACACACACCCTTGCAGAATCTCTAGGATGCTTCTGACTTGGTGTCCTTTGTACACACACACACACACACACATAGTACACACCCACACACCCTTGGAGAATCTTTAGAAGGCTTCTCACATCGTGTCCGTTTTACACACACACACACCTTTGCAGAATCTCTAGAGGGCTTCTGTCTTTTTGTCCTTTTTACACACATACACACACAGACACTCACACATACACCCATGTAGAATCTCTCGAGAGCTTCTTACTAGGTGTCCTTTTCACAAACACACACACACACACACACACATACTGACTGAATCTCTGGAAGACTTCTGACTTCGTGATCTTTTTACACACACGCACACACATACACACACATTTGCAGAATCTATGGAGTGTTTCTGACTTCATGTGTCCTTTTTACACACACTCACACACACACACACACACACACCCTTGTAGAATCTCTTGAGGCCTCTGACGTCATGTTCTTGTTACACACACACACACTTGCAGAATCTCTGGAGGGTTTCTGACATCGTGTCCTTTTTACACACACACACACACACACACTCACATACACACACTCCCTCACACTGATACTCATACCTTTGGAAAATTCCTAGAGGGTTTCTGACTTCCTG
>NC_134535.1:140648659-140686159 GCF_050624435.1 Tenrec ecaudatus | reverse complement strand
TTAGGGGTGCCCTAGCTTGAGTCTAGGGGTGCCCTTGCCTGAGGCTAGGGGAGCCGTTGCCTTAGCCTAAGTGTAGGGGTGCCCTAGTCTAAGCCTAGGTGTGCCCTAGCCTAAGCCTAGGGGTTCCCTAGCCTAAGCCTAGGGGTGCCCTAGCCTAAGCCTAGGGGTGCCCTAGCCTGAGCCTAGGGCTGCCATAGCCTGAGCCTAGAGGTTCCCTAGCCTAAGCCTAGGGGTGCCCTAGCCTAAGGGTAGGGGTGCCCTAGCCAAAGCCTAGGGGTGCCCTAGCCTAAGACTAGGTGTGCCCTAGCGTAAGCCTAGGGGTGCCCTATCCTTAGGGTAGGGGAGCCCTAGCCTTAGTCTAGCCAAGATTTCCCTAGCCTAAGCCTAGGGGTGCCATAGCCTGAGTCTAGGGGTGCCCTAGTCTGAGGCTAGGGGAGCCGTAGCCTGAGCGAAAGCCTAGGGGTGTCCTAGCCTAAGTCTAGGGGTGCCCTAGCCTGAGCCTAGGGGTGCCTTAGCCTGAGCCTAGGGGTGCCCCAGCCTTAGGCTAGGGGAGCCCATGCCTTAGGCTAGGGGAGCCCTAGCCTTAGGCTAAGCCTTGGGATGCCCTAGCCTAAGCCTAGGGGTGCCCTAGACTGAGCCTAGGGATGCCTTAGCCTTAGGCTAGGGGAGGCCTAACATTAGCTTAAGCCTCGGGGTGCCCTAGCCTAAGCCTAGGGGTGCCCTAGCCTAAGCCTAGGGGTGCCCTAGCCTAAGCCTAGGGGTGCCCTAGCCTAAGCCTAGGGGTGTCCTAGCCTTATGCTAGAGGAGCCCTAGCCTTAGCCTAAGCCTATGGCTGCCCTAGCCTAAGCCTAGGGGTGCCCTAGCCTAAGCTTAGGGGTGCCCTAGCCTAAGCCTAGGGGTGCCCTAGCCTTAGGCTAGGGGAGCCCTAGACTTAGGCTAGTGGAGCCCTAACCTTAGCCTAGGGGTTCCCTAGTCTAAGCCTAGGGGTGCCCTAGCCTGAGCCGAGGGGTGCCCTAGCCTGAGGCTAGGGGAGCCCTAGCATTGACCTAAGCCTAGGATTGCCCTAGCCTAAGCTTAGGGGTGCCCTAGCTTGAGTCTAGGGGTGCCCTCGCCTGAGGCTAGGGGAGCCGTTGCCTTAGCCTCAGCCTAGGGGTGCCCTAGCATAAGCCTAGGGGTGCCCTAGCTTAAGCCTAGGGGTGCCCTACCCTAAGCCTAGGGGTGCCTTAGCCTTAGGCTAGGGGAGCCCTAGCCTTAGCCTAAGCCTAGGGGAGCCCTAGCCCAAGCTTAGGGGTCCCCTAGCCTAAGCCTAGGGCTGCCCTAGCATAAGCCTAGCGGTGCCCTAGTCTAAGCCTAGGGGTGCCCTAGTCTAAGCCTAGGGATGCCCTAGCCTAAGCCTAGGGGTTCCCTAGCCTAAGCCTAGGGGTGCCCTAGCCTGAACCTAGGGCTGCCATAGCCTGAGCCTAGGGGTTCCCTAGCCTGAGCCTAGGGGTGCCCTAGCCTGAGGCTAGGGGAGCCCTAGCCTTAGCCTAAGCCTAGGCGTGCCCTAGCCTAAGCCTAGGGGTGCCCTAGACTAAGCCTCGGGGTGCCCTAGCCTGAGCCTAGTGGTGCCCTATCCTGAGTCTACGGGTGCCCTAGTCTGAGGCTAGCGGAGCCCTAGCGTTAGTCTAGCCTAGGATTGCCCTAGCCTAAGCCTAGGGGTGCCATAGCCTCAGTCTATGGGTGCACTAGCCTGAGGTTGTAGGAACCGTAGCCTTAGCCTAAGCCTAGGGGTGCCCTAGCCTGAGCCTAGGTGTGCGGAAGCCTTAGGCTAGGGGAGCCCTAGCCTTAGTCTAAGCCTAGGGGTTCCCTATTCTAAGCCTAGGGGTGCCCTAGCCTGAGCCCAGGGGTGCCCTAGCCTGAGGCTAGGGGAGCCGTAGCCTTAGCCTAAGCCTAGGATTGCCCTAGTCTAAGCTTAGGGGTGCCCTAGCTAGAGTCTATGGGTGCCCTAGCCTGAGGCGTGGGGAGCCGTTGCCTTAGCCTAAGTCTAGGGGTGCCCCAGCCTAAGCCTAGGGGTGCCCTAGCCTAAGCCTAGGGGTGCCCTAGCCTAAGCCTAGGGGAGCCCTAGCCTGAGCCTAGGGGTGCCCTAGCCTGAGCCTAGGGGTGCCCTAGCCTGAGACGAGGGCTGCCCTAGCCTGATCCTACGGGTGCCCTAGCCTGAGGCTAGGGGAGCCCTAGCCTTAGTCTAGCCTAGGATTGCCCTAGCCTAAGCCTAGGGGTGCCCTAGCCTGAGTCTAGGGGTGCCCTAGCCTGAGGCTAGGGGAGCCGTAGCCTGAGCGAAAGCCTAGGGGTGTCCTAGCCTAAGCCTAGGGGTGCCCTAGCCTGAGCCTAGGGGTGCCTTAGCCTGAGCCTAGGGGTGCCCTCGCCTTAGGCTAGGGGAGCCCATGCCTTAGGCTAGGGGAGCCCTAGCATTAGGCTAAGCCTTGGGATGCCCTAGCCTAAGCCTAGGGGTGCCCTAGACTGAGCCTAGGGATGCCTTAGCCTTAGGCTAGGGGAGGCCTAACATTAGCCTAAGCCTCGGGGTGCCCTAGCCTAAGCCTAGGGGTGCCCTAGCTTAAGGCTAGGGGTGCCCTAGCCTAAGCCTAGGGGTGCTCTAGCCTAAGGCTAGGGGTGCCCTACCCTAAGCCTAGGGTTGCCCTAGCCTAAGCCTAGGGGTGCCCTAGCCTAAGCCTAGGGGTGTCCTAGCCTTAGGCTAGAGGAGCCCTAGCCCTAGCCTAAGCCTAGGGGTGCCCGAGCCTAAGCCTAGGGATGCCCTAGCCTAAGCCTAGGGGTGCCCTAGCCTTAGGCAAGGGGAGCCCTAGTCTTAGCCTAAGCCTAGGGGAGCCCTAGCCTAAGCCTAGGGGTCCCCTAGCCTAAGCCTAAGGCTGCCCTAGCCTAAGCCTAGCGGTGCCCTAGTCTAAGCCTAGGGGTGCCCGAGCCTAAGCCTAGGGATGCCCTAGCCTAAGCCTAGGGGTGCCCTAGCCTTAGGCTAGGGGAGCCCTAGTCTTAGCCTAAGCCTAGGGGAGCCCTAGCCTAAGCCTAGGGGTCCCCTAGCCTAAGCCTAAGGCTGCCCTAGCCTAAGCCTAGCGGTGCCCTAGTCTAAGCCTAGCGGTGCCCTAGACTTAGGTTAGGGGAGCCCTAGCCTTAGCCTAGGGGTTCCCTAGTCTAAGCCTGGGGGTGCCCTAGCCTGAGCCGAGGGGTGCCCTAGCCTGAGCCGAGGGGTGCCCTAGCCTGAGGCTAGGGGAGCCCTAGTATGGGCCTAAGCCTAGGATTGCCCTAGCCTAAGATTAGGGGTGCCTTAGCTTGAGTCAAAGTGTGCCCTCGCCTGAGGCTAGGGGAGTCGTTGCCTTAGCCTAAGTCTACGGGTGCCCTAGTCTAAGCCTAGGGGTGCCCTAGCCTAAGCCTAGGGGTTCCCTAGCCTAAGCCTAGGGGTGCCCTAGCCTAAGCCTAGGGGTGCCCTAGCCTGAGCCTAGGGCTGCCATAGCCTGAGCCTAGAGGTTCCCTAGCCTAAGCCTAGGGGTGCCCTAGCCTAAGGGTAGGGGTGCCCTAGCCAAAGCTAGGGGTGCCCTAGCCTAAGACTAGGTGTGCCCTAGCGTAAGCCTAGGGGTGCCCTATCCTTAGGGTAGGGGAGCCCTAGCCTTAGTCTAGCCTAGGATTGCCCTAGCCTAAGCCTAGGGGTGCCATAGCCTGAGTTTAGGGGTGCCCTAGCCTGAGGCTAGGGGAGCCGTAGCCTGAGCGAAAGCCTAGGGGTGTCCTAGCCTAAGCCTAGGGGTGCCCTAGCCTGAGCCTAGGGGTGCCTTAGCCTGAGCCTAGGGGTGCCCCAGCCTTAGGCTAGGGGAGCCCATGCCTTAGGCTAGGGGAGCCGTAGCCTTAGGCTAAGCCTTGGGATGCCCTAGCCTAAGCCTAGGGGTGCCCTAGACTGAGCCTAGGGATGCCTTAGCCTTAGGCTAGGGGAGGCCTAACATTAGCCTAAGCCTCGGGGTGCCCTTGCCTAAGCCTAGGGGTGCCCTAGCCTAAGCCTAGGGGTGCCCTAGCCTAAGCCTAGGGGTGCCCTAGCCTAAGCCTAGGGGTGTCCTAGCCTTATGCTAGAGGAGCCCTAGCCTTAGCCTAAGCCTAGGGGTGCCCTAGCCTAAGCCTAGGGGTGCCCTAGCCTAAGCCTAGGGGTGCCCTAGCCTAAGCCTAGGGGTGCCCTAGCCTAAGCCTAGGGGTGCCCTAGCCTAAGCCTAGGGGTGTCCTAGCCTTATGCTAGAGGAGCCCTAGCCTTAGCCTAAGCCTAGGGGTGCCCTAGCCTAAGCCTAGGGGTGCCCTAGCCTAAGCCTAGGGGTGCCCTAGCCTAAGCCTAGGGGTGCCCTAGCCTTAGGCTAGGGGAGCCCTAGACTTAGGCTAGTGGAGCCCTAACCTTAGCCTAGGGGTTCCCTAGTCTAAGCCTAGGGGTGCCCTAGCCTGAGCCGAGGGGTGCCCCAGCCTGAGCCGAGGGGTGCCATAGCCTGAGGCTAGGGGAGACCTAGCATTGACCTAAGCCTAGGATTGCCCTAGCCTAAGCTTAGGGGTGCCCTAGCTTGAGTCTAGGGGTGCCCTCGCCTGAGGCTAGGGGAGCCGTTGCCTTAGCCTCAACCTAGGGGTGTCCTAGCATAAGCCTAGGGGTGCCCTAGCTTAAGCCTAGGCGTGCCCTACCCTAAGCCTAGGGGTGCCTTAGCCTTAGGCTAGGGGAGCCCTAGCCTTAGCCTAAGCCTAGGGGAGCCCTACCCCAAGCTTAGGGGTCCCCTAGCCTAAGCCTAGGGCTGCCCTAGCATAAGCCTAGCGGTGCCCTAGTCTAAGCCTAGGGGTGCCCTAGTCTAAGCCTAGGGGTGCCCTAGCCTAAGCCTAGGGGTTCCCTAGCCTAAGCCTAGGGGTGCCCTAGCCTGAACTTGGGCTGCCATAGCCTGAGCCTAGGGGTTCCCTAGCCTGAGCCTAGGGGTGCCCTAGCCTGAGGCTAGGGGAGCCCTAGCCTTAGCCTAAGCCTAGGCGTGCCCTAGCCTAAGCCTAGGGGTGCCCTAGACTAAGCCTCGGGGTGCCCTAGCCTGAGCCTCGTGGTGCCCTATCCTGAGTCTACGGGTGCCCTAGTCTGAGGCTAGCGGAGCCCTAGCGTTAGTCTAGCCTAGGATTGCCCTAGCCTAAGCCTAGGGGTGCCATAAGCCTCAGTCTATGGGTGCACTAGCCTGAGGTTGTAGGAACCGTAGCCTTAGCCTAAGCCTAGGGTGCCCTAGCCTGAGCCTAGGTGTGCGGTAGCCTTAGGCTAGGGGAGCCCTAGCCTTAGTCTAAGCCTAGGGGTTCCCTATTCTAAGCCTAGGGGTGCCCTAGCCTGAGCCCAGGGGTGCCAAAGCCTGAGGCTAGGGGAGCCGTAGCCTTAGCCTAAGCCTAGGATTGCCCTAGTCTAAGCTTAGGGGTGCCCTAGCTAGAGTCTAAGGGTGCCCTAGCCTGAGGCGTGGGGAGCCGTTGCCTTAGCCTAAGTCTAGGGGTGCCCCAGCCTAAGCCTAGGGCTGCCCTAGCCTAAGCCTAGGGGTGCCCTAGCCTAAGCCTAGGGGAGCCCTAGCCTGAGCCTAGGGGTGCCCTAGCCTGAGCCTAGGGGTGCCCTAGCCTGAGACGAGGGCTGCCCTAGCCTGAGCCTACGGGTGCCCTAGCCTGAGGCTAGGGGAGCCCTAGCCTTAGTCTAGCCTAGGATTGCCCTAGCCTAAGCCTAGGGGTGCCATAGCCTGAGTCCAGTGGTGCCCTAGCCTGAGGTTAGGGGGGCCGTAGCCTTAGCATAAGCCTAGGGGTGCCCTAGCCTAAGCCTAGGTGTTCCCTAGCCTAAGCCTATGGGTGCCTAGCCTAAGCCTAGGGGTGCCCTAGCCTTAGGCTAGGGGAGCCCTAGCCTTAGCCTAAACCTAGGCGTACCCTAGCCTAAGCCTAGGGGTGCCCTAGCCTAAGCCAAAAGGTGCTCTAGCCTTAGGCTACGGTAGCACTAGCCTTAGCCTAAGCCTAGGGGTGCCCTAGCCTAAGCTTAGGGGTGCCCTAGCCTAAGCCTAGGGGTGCCCTAGCCTGAGTCTAGGGGTGCCCTAGCCTGAGGCTAGGGGAGCCGTAGCCTGAGCGAAAGCCTAGGGGTGTCCTAGCCTAAGCCTAGGGGTGCCCTAACCTGAGCCTAGGGGTGCCTTAGCCTGAGCCTAGGGGTGCCCTCGCCTTAGGCTAGGGGAGCCCATGCCTTAGGCTAGGGGAGCCCTAGCATTAGGCTAAGCCTTGGGATGCCCTAGCCTAAGCCTAGGGGTGCCCTAGACTGAGCCTAGGGATGCCTTAGCCTTAGGCTAGGGGAGGCCTAACATTAGCCTAAGCCTCGGGGTGCCCTAGCCTAAGCCTAGGGGTGCCCTAGCTTAAGGCTAGGGGTGCCCTAGCCTAAGCCTAGGGGTGCTCTAGCCTAAGGCTAGGGGTGCCCTACCCTAAGCCTAGGGTTGCCCTAGCCTAAGCCTAGGGGTGCCCTAGCCTAAGCCTAGGGGTGTCCTAGCCTTAGGCTAGAGGAGCCCTAGCCCTAGCCTAAGCCTAGGGGTGCCCGAGCCTAAGCCTAGGGATGCCCTAGCCTAAGCCTAGGGGTGCCCTAGCCTTAGGCTAGGGGAGCCCTAGTCTTAGCCTAAGCCTAGGGGAGCCCTAGCCTAAGCCTAGGGGTCCCCTAGCCTAAGCCTAAGGCTGCCCTAGCCTAAGCCTAGCGGTGCCCTACTCTAAGCCTAGGGGTGCCCTAGACTTAGGTTAGGGGAGCCCTAGCCTTAGCCTAGGGGTTCCCTAGTCTAAGCCTGGGGGTGCCCTAGCCTGAGCCTAGGGGTGCCCTAGCCTGAGCCGAGGGGTGCCCTAGCCTGAGGCTAGGGGAGCCCTAGTATGGGCCTAAGCCTAGGATTGCCCTAGCCTAAGCTTAGGGGTGCCCTAGCTTGAGTCAAGGGGTGCGCTCGCCTGAGGCTAGGGGAGTCGTTGCCTTAGCCTAAGTCTAGGGGTGCCCTAGTCTAAGCCTAGGGGTTCCCTAGCCTAAGCCTAGGGGTGCCCTAGCATGAACCTAGGGCTGCCATAGCCTGAGCCTAGGGGTTCCCTAGCCTGAGCCTAGGGGTGCCCTAGCCTGATCCTAGGGGTGCCCTAACCTAAGCCTAAGGGTGCCCTAGCCTAAGCCTAGGGATGCCCTAGCCTTAGGCTAGGGGAGCCCTAGCCTTAGCCAAAGCCTAGGCGTGCCCTAGCCCAAGCCTAGGGGTGCCCTAGCCTAAGCCAAGGGGTGCTCTAGCCTTAGGCTAGGGGAGCACTAGCCTTAGACTAGCCGAGGATTGCCCTAGCCTAAGCCTAGGGGTGACATCGCCTGTGTCTAGGGGTGCCCTAGTCTGAGGCTACGGGTGCCCTAGCCTGAGCCTAGGTGAGCCCTAGCCTTAGCCTAAGCCTAGGGGTTCCCTAGCCTAAGCTTAGGGGTGCCCTAGCCAAAGCCTATGGGTGCCCTAGCCTAAGCCTAGGGGTGCCCTTGCCTAAGCCTAGGGGTGCCCTAGCCTAAGCCTAGGGGTGCCCTAGCCTGAGGCTAGGGGAGCCCTAGCTTTAGCCTAAGCCTAGGCGTGCCCTAGCCTAAGCCTAGGGGTGCCCTAGACTAAGCCTCGGGGTGCCCTAGCCTGAGCCTAGTGGTGCCTTATCCTGAGCCTACGGGTGCCCTAGTCTGAGGCTAGGGGAGCCCTAGCGTTAGTCTAGCCTAGGATTGCCCTAGCCTAAGCCTAGGGGTGCCATAGCCTCAGTCTATGTGTGCACTAGCCTGAGGTTGGAGGAGCCGTAGCCTTAGCCTAAGCCTAGGGGTGCCCTAGCCTGAGCCTTGGGGTGCGGTAGCCTTAGGCTAGGGTAGCCCTAGCCTTAGTCTAAGCCTAGGGGTTCCCTATTCTAAGCCTAGGGGTGCCCTAGCCTGAGCCCAGGGGTGCCCTAGCCTGAGGCTAGGGGAGCCGTAGCTTTAGCATAAGCCTAGGATTGCCCTAGTCTAAGCTTAGGGGTCCCCTAGCTTGAGTCTAAGGGTGCCCTAGCCTGAGGCGTGGGGAGCCGTTGCCTTAGCCTAAGTCTAGGGGTGCCCCAGCCTAAGCCTAGGGGTGCCCTAGCCTAAGCCTAGGGGTGCCCTAGCCTAAGCCTAGGGGAGCCTTAGCCTAAGTCTAGGGGTGCCCCAGCCTAAGCCTAGGGGTGCCCTAGCCTAAGCCTAGGGGTGCCATAGCCGAAGCCTAGGGGTGCCCTAGCCCAAGCCTAGGAGTGCCCTAGCCATAGGCTAGGGGAGCCCTAGCCATAGGCTAGGGGAACCCTAGCCTTAGCCTAAGACTAGGGGTGCCCTAGCCTAAGGCTAGGGGAGCCCAAGCCTGAGCCTAGGGGTGCCCTAGCCTAAGCCTAGGGGTGCCCTAGCCTAAGCCTAGGGGTGCCCTAGGCTAAGCCTAGGGGTGCCCAAGCCATAGGCTAGGGGAGCCCTAGCCTTAGCCTAAGACTGGGGTGCCCTAGCCTGAGCCTAGGGGTGCCCTAGCCTGAGCCTTGGGGTGCCCTAGCCTTAGACTAGGGGAGCCCTAGCCTTAGCCTAAGCCTAGGGGTGCCCTTGCCTAAGCCTAAGGGTGCCCTAGCCTCAGCCTAGGGGTGCCCTAGCCTGAGGCAAGGGGAGCCCTAACCTTAGCCTAAGCCTAGGATTGCCCTAGCCTAAGCTTAGGGGTGCCCTCGCCTGAGTCTAGGGGTGCCCTAGCCTAAGCCTAGGGGAGCCTTAGCCTAAGTCTAGGGGTGCCCCAGCCTAAGCCTAGGGGTGCCCTAGCCTAAGCCTAGGGGTGCCATAGCCGAAGCCTAGGGGTGCCCTAGCCCAAGCCTAGGAGTGCCCTAGCCATAGGCTAGGGGAGCCCTAGCCATAGGCTAGGGGAACCCTAGCCTTAGCCTAAGACTAGGGGTGCCCTAGCCTAAGGCTAGGGGAGCCCAAGCCTGAGCCTAGGGGTGCCATAGCCTAAGCCTAGGGGTGCCCTAGCCTAAGCCTAGGGGTGCCCTAGGCTAAGCCTAGGGGTGCCCAAGCCATAGGCTAGGGGAGCCCTAGCCTTAGCCTAAGACTGGGGTGCCCTAGCCTGAGCCTAGGGGTGCCCTAGCCTGAGCCTTGGGGTGCCCTAGCCTTAGACTAGGGGAGCCCTAGCCTTAGCCTAAGCCTAGGGGTGCCCTTGCCTAAGCCTAAGGGTGCCCTAGCCTCAGCCTAGGGGTGCCCTAGCCTGAGGCAAGGGGAGCCCTAACCTTAGCCTAAGCCTAGGATTGCCCTAGCCTAAGCTTAGGGGTGCCCTAGCCTGAGTCTAGGGGTGCCCTAGCCTAAGCCTAGGGGTGCCCTAGCCTAAGCCTAGGGGTGCCCTTGCCTGAGCTTAGGGGTGCCCTAGCCTGAGCCCAGGGACTCCTTAGCCTTAGGCTAGGGGAGTCCTAGCATTAGTCTAAGCCTAGGGTGCCCTAGCCTAAGGCTAGGGGTACCTAGGCTAAGTATAGGGGTGCCCTAGCCTAAGACTAGGGGTGCCCTAGCCTAAGCCTAGGGGTGCACTAGCCTTAGGCTAGCGGAGCCTTAGCCTTAGCCTAAGTCTAGGGGAGCCCTAGCCTAAGCCTAAGGGTGCCCAAGCCTAAGCGTAGGGGTCCCCTAGCCTAAGCCTAGGGCTGCCCTAGCCTAAGCCTAGGGGTGCCCTAGCCTTAGGCTAGGGGAGCTCTAGCCTTAGCCTAAGCCTAGGATTGCCCTAGCCTAAGTTAGGGGTGCCCTAGCTTGAGTCTAGGGGTATCCTAGCCTGAGGCTATGAGAGCTGTTGCCATAGCCTAAGTCTAGGGGTGCCTTAGCCTAAGCCTAGGGGTGCCCTAGCCTAAGCCTAGGGGTGCCCTAGCCATAGGCTAGGGGAGCCCTAGCCTTAGCCTAAGACTGGGGTGCCCTAGCCTGAGCCTAGGGGTGCCCTAGCCTGAGCCTTGTGGTGCCCTAGCCTTAGGCTAGGGGAGCCCTAGCCTTAGCCTAAGCCTAGGGGTGCCCTTGCCTAAGCCTAAGGGTGCCCTAGCCTCAGCCTAGGGGTGCCCTAGCCTAAGCCTAGGGGTGCCCTAGCCTGAGCCTAGGGGTGCTCTAGTCTGAGGCAAGGGGAGCCCTAACCTTAGCCTAAGCCTAGGATTGCCCTAGCCTAAGCTTAGGGGTGCCCTAGCCTGAGTCTAGGGGTGCCCTAGCCTAAGCCTAGGGGTGCCCTAGCCTAAGCCTATGGGTGCCCTAGCCTTAGGCTTGGGGTTCCCTAGCCTAAGCCTAGGGGTGCCCTTGCCTGAGCTTAGGGGTGCCCTAGCCTGAGCCCAGGGACTCCTTAGCCTTAGGCTAGGGGAGTCCTAGCATTAGCCTAAGCCTAGGGTGCCCTAGCCTAAGGCTAGGGGTACCCTAGCCTAAGTATAGGGGTGCCCTAGCCTAAGACTAGGGGTGCCCTAGCCTAAGCCTAGGGGTGCACTAACCTTAGGCTAGCGGAGCCCTAGCCTTAGCCTAAGTCTAGGGGAGCCCTAGCCTAAGCCTAAGGGTGCCCTAGCCTAAGCGTAGGGGTCCCCTAACCTAAGCCTAGGGCTGCCCTAGCCTAAGCGTAGGGGAGCCCTAGCCTTAGGCTAGGGGAGCTCTAGCCTTAGCCTAAGCCTAGGATTGCCCTAGCCTAAGTTAGGGGTGCCCTAGCTTGTGTCTAGGGGTATACTAGCCTGAGGCTAGGAGAGCTGTTGCCTTAGCCTAAGTCTAGGGGTTCCTTAGCCTAAGCCTAGGGGTACCCTAGCCTAAGCCTAGGGGTGCCCTAGCCATAGGCTAGGGGAGCCCTAGCCTTAGCCTAACCCTAGGGGTGTCCTAGCCTGAGGCTAAGGGTGCCATAGCCTGAGCCTAGGGGTGCCCTAGCCTGAGGCTAGGGGAGCCCTAGCCTTAGCCTAAGCCTAGGATTGCCCTAGCCTAAGCTTACGGGTGCCCAAGCCTGAGTCTAGGGGTGCTCTAGCCTAAGGCTAGGGGTGCCCTAGCCTCAGCCTAGGGGTGCCCTAGCCTAAGCCTAGGGGTGCCCTAGCCTAAGCCTAGGGGTGCCCTAGCCTGAGCCTTAGGGTGCCCAAACCTTAGGCTAGGGGATCCCTAGCCTTAGCCTAAGCCTAGGGATGCCATAGCCTAAGCCTTGGGGTGCCCTAGCCTAAGCCTAGGGGTGCCCTATCCCAAGCCTAGGAGTGCCCTAGCCATAGGCTAGGGGAGCCCTAGCCTTAGCCTAAGACTAGGGGTGCCCTAGCCTGAGCCTAGGGGTGCCCTAGCCTCAGCCTAGGGGTGCCCTAGCCTAAGCCTAGTGGTGCCCTAGCTTTAGGCTAGGGGAGCCCTAGCCTTAGCCTAAGCCTAGGGGTGCCCTAGCCTAAGCCTAGGGGTGCCCTATCCTAACCCTAGGGGTGCCCTAGCCTGAGACTAAGCCTAGGGGTGCCCGAGCCTAAGCCTAGGGGTGCCGTAGCCTAAGCCTAGGGGTGCCTTAGCCTAAGCCTAGGGGTGCCCTAGCCTAAGCCTAGGGGTGCCCTAGTCTAAGCCTAGGGGTGCCCTAGCCTAAGCCTAGGGGTGCTCTAGCCTAAGCCTAGGGGTGCCCTAGCCTAAGCCTAGGGGTGCCCTAGCCTTAGGCTAGGGGAGCCCTAGCCTTAGGCTAAGCCTTGGGGTGCCCTAGCCTAAGCCAAGGGGTGCCCTAGCCTTAGCCTAAGCCTAGGATTGCCCTAGCCTAAGCTTAGGGGTGCCCTAGCCTGAGTCTAGGGGTGCCCTAGCCTAAGCCTAGGGGTGCCCTAGCCTAAGCCTAGGGGTGCCCTAGCCTGAGCCTAGGGGTGCCCTAGCATGAGCCTAGGGCTGCCCTAACCTGAGCCTAGGGGTGCCCTAGCCTGAGTCTACGGGTGCCCTACACTGAGGCTAGGGGAGCCCTAGACTTAGTCTAGCCTAGGATTACCCTAGCCTTAGCTTAGGGGTGCCATAGCCTTAGCCTAAGCCTAGGAGTGCCCTAGCCTAAGCCTAGGGGTGCCCTAGCCTAAGCCTAGGGGTGCCCAAGCCTAAGCCTAGGGGTGCCCTAGCCTAAGCCTAGGGGTGCCCTAGCATGAACCTAGGGCTGCCATAGCCTGAGCCTAGGGGTTCCCTAGCCTGAGCCTAGGGGTGCCCTAGCCTGATCCTAGGGGTGCCCTAACCTAAGCCTAAGGGTGCCCTAGCCTAAGCCTAGGGATGCCCTAGCCTTAGGCTAGGGGAGCCCTAGCCTTAGCCAAAGCCTAGGCGTGCCCTAGCCCAAGCCTAGGGGTGCCCTAGCCTAAGCCAAGGGGTGCTCTAGCCTTAGGCTAGGGGAGCACTAGCCTTAGACTAGCCGAGGATTGCCCTAGCCTAAGCCTAGGGGTGACATCGCCTGTGTCTAGGGGTGCCCTAGTCTGAGGCTACGGGTGCCCTAGCCTGAGCCTAGGTGAGCCCTAGCCTTAGCCTAAGCCTAGGGGTTCCCTAGCCTAAGCTTAGGGGTGCCCTAGCCAAAGCCTATGGGTGCCCTAGCCTAAGCCTAGGGGTGCCCTTGCCTAAGCCTAGGGGTGCCCTAGCCTAAGCCTAGGGGTGCCCTAGCCTGAGGCTAGGGGAGCCCTAGCTTTAGCCTAAGCCTAGGCGTGCCCTAGCCTAAGCCTAGGGGTGCCCTAGACTAAGCCTCGGGGTGCCCTAGCCTGAGCCTAGTGGTGCCTTATCCTGAGCCTACGGGTGCCCTAGTCTGAGGCTAGGGGAGCCCTAGCGTTAGTCTAGCCTAGGATTGCCCTAGCCTAAGCCTAGGGGTGCCATAGCCTCAGTCTATGGGTGCACTAGCCTGAGGTTGGAGGAGCCGTAGCCTTAGCCTAAGCCTAGGGGTGCCCTAGCCTGAGCCTTGGGGTGCGGTAGCCTTAGGCTAGGGTAGCCCTAGCCTTAGTCTAAGCCTAGGGGTTCCCTATTCTAAGCCTAGGGGTGCCCTAGCCTGAGCCCAGGGGTTCCCTAGCCTGAGGCTAGGGGAGCCGTAGCTTTAGCATAAGCCTAGGATTGCCCTAGTCTAAGCTTAGGGGTCCCCTAGCTTGAGTCTAAGGGTGCCCTAGCCTGAGGCGTGGGGAGCCGTTGCCTTAGCCTAAGTCTAGGGGTGCCCCAGCCTAAGCCTAGGGGTGCCCTAGCCTAAGCCTAGGGGTGCCCTAGCCTAAGCCTAGGGGAGCCTTAGCCTAAGTCTAGGGGTGCCCCAGCCTAAGCCTAGGGGTGCCCTAGCCTAAGCCTAGGGGTGCCATAGCCGAAGCCTAGGGGTGCCCTAGCCCAAGCCTAGGAGTGCCCTAGCCATAGGCTAGGGGAGCCCTAGCCATAGGCTAGGGGAACCCTAGCCTTAGCCTAAGACTAGGGGTGCCCTAGCCTAAGGCTAGGGGAGCCCAAGCCTGAGCCTAGGGGTGCCCTAGCCTAAGCCTAGGGGTGCCCTAGCCTAAGCCTAGGGGTGCCCTAGGCTAAGCCTAGGGGTGCCCAAGCCATAGGCTAGGGGAGCCCTAGCCTTAGCCTAAGACTGGGGTGCCCTAGCCTGAGCCTAGGGGTGCCCTAGCCTGAGCCTTGGGGTGCCCTAGCCTTAGACTAGGGGAGCCCTAGCCTTAGCCTAAGCCTAGGGGTGCCCTTGCCTAAGCCTAAGGGTGCCCTAGCCTCAGCCTAGGGGTGCCCTAGCCTGAGGCAAGGGGAGCCCTAACCTTAGCCTAAGCCTAGGATTGCCCTAGCCTAAGCTTAGGGGTGCCCTCGCCTGAGTCTAGGGGTGCCCTAGCCTAAGCCTAGGGGAGCCTTAGCCTAAGTCTAGGGGTGCCCCAGCCTAAGCCTAGGGGTGCCCTAGCCTAAGCCTAGGGGTGCCATAGCCGAAGCCTAGGGGTGCCCTAGCCCAAGCCTAGGAGTGCCCTAGCCATAGGCTAGGGGAGCCCTAGCCATAGGCTAGGGGAACCCTAGCCTTAGCCTAAGACTAGGGGTGCCCTAGCCTAAGGCTAGGGGAGCCCAAGCCTGAGCCTAGGGGTGCCATAGCCTAAGCCTAGGGGTGCCCTAGCCTAAGCCTAGGGGTGCCCTAGGCTAAGCCTAGGGGTGCCCAAGCCATAGGCTAGGGGAGCCCTAGCCTTAGCCTAAGACTGGGGTGCCCTAGCCTGAGCCTAGGGGTGCCCTAGCCTGAGCCTTGGGGTGCCCTAGCCTTAGACTAGGGGAGCCCTAGCCTTAGCCTAAGCCTAGGGGTGCCCTTGCCTAAGCCTAAGGGTGCCCTAGCCTCAGCCTAGGGGTGCCCTAGCCTGAGGCAAGGGGAGCCCTAACCTTAGCCTAAGCCTAGGATTGCCCTAGCCTAAGCTTAGGGGTGCCCTAGCCTGAGTCTAGGGGTGCCCTAGCCTAAGCCTAGGGGTGCCCTAGCCTAAGCCTAGGGGTGCCCTTGCCTGAGCTTAGGGGTGCCCTAGCCTGAGCCCAGGGACTCCTTAGCCTTAGGCTAGGGGAGTCCTAGCATTAGTCTAAGCCTAGGGTGCCCTAGCCTAAGGCTAGGGGTACCTAGGCTAAGTATAGGGGTGCCCTAGCCTAAGACTAGGGGTGCCCTAGCCTAAGCCTAGGGGTGCACTAGCCTTAGGCTAGCGGAGCCTTAGCCTTAGCCTAAGTCTAGGGGAGCCCTAGCCTAAGCCTAAGGGTGCCCAAGCCTAAGCGTAGGGGTCCCCTAGCCTAAGCCTAGGGCTGCCCTAGCCTAAGCCTAGGGGTGCCCTAGCCTTAGGCTAGGGGAGCTCTAGCCTTAGCCTAAGCCTAGGATTGCCCTAGCCTAAGTTAGGGGTGCCCTAGCTTGAGTCTAGGGGTATCCTAGCCTGAGGCTATGAGAGCTGTTGCCATAGCCTAAGTCTAGGGGTGCCTTAGCCTAAGCCTAGGGGTGCCCTAGCCTAAGCCTAGGGGTGCCCTAGCCATAGGCTAGGGGAGCCCTAGCCTTAGCCTAAGACTGGGGTGCCCTAGCCTGAGCCTAGGGGTGCCCTAGCCTGAGCCTTGTGGTGCCCTAGCCTTAGGCTAGGGGAGCCCTAGCCTTAGCCTAAGCCTAGGGGTGCCCTTGCCTAAGCCTAAGGGTGCCCTAGCCTCAGCCTAGGGGTGCCCTAGCCTAAGCCTAGGGGTGCCCTAGCCTGAGCCTAGGGGTGCTCTAGTCTGAGGCAAGGGGAGCCCTAACCTTAGCCTAAGCCTAGGATTGCCCTAGCCTAAGCTTAGGGGTGCCCTAGCCTGAGTCTAGGGGTGCCCTAGCCTAAGCCTAGGGGTGCCCTAGCCTAAGCCTATGGGTGCCCTAGCCTTAGGCTTGGGGTTCCCTAGCCTAAGCCTAGGGGTGCCCTTGCCTGAGCTTAGGGGTGCCCTAGCCTGAGCCCAGGGACTCCTTAGCCTTAGGCTAGGGGAGTCCTAGCATTAGCCTAAGCCTAGGGTGCCCTAGCCTAAGGCTAGGGGTACCCTAGCCTAAGTATAGGGGTGCCCTAGCCTAAGACTAGGGGTGCCCTAGCCTAAGCCTAGGGGTGCACTAACCTTAGGCTAGCGGAGCCCTAGCCTTAGCCTAAGTCTAGGGGAGCCCTAGCCTAAGCCTAAGGGTGCCCTAGCCTAAGCGTAGGGGTCCCCTAACCTAAGCCTAGGGCTGCCCTAGCCTAAGCGTAGGGGAGCCCTAGCCTTAGGCTAGGGGAGCTCTAGCCTTAGCCTAAGCCTAGGATTGCCCTAGCCTAAGTTAGGGGTGCCCTAGCTTGTGTCTAGGGGTATACTAGCCTGAGGCTAGGAGAGCTGTTGCCTTAGCCTAAGTCTAGGGGTTCCTTAGCCTAAGCCTAGGGGTACCCTAGCCTAAGCCTAGGGGTGCCCTAGCCATAGGCTAGGGGAGCCCTAGCCTTAGCCTAACCCTAGGGGTGTCCTAGCCTGAGGCTAAGGGTGCCATAGCCTGAGCCTAGGGGTGCCCTAGCCTGAGGCTAGGGGAGCCCTAGCCTTAGCCTAAGCCTAGGATTGCCCTAGCCTAAGCTTACGGGTGCCCAAGCCTGAGTCTAGGGGTGCTCTAGCCTAAGGCTAGGGGTGCCCTAGCCTCAGCCTAGGGGTGCCCTAGCCTAAGCCTAGGGGTGCCCTAGCCTAAGCCTAGGGGTGCCCTAGCCTGAGCCTTAGGGTGCCCAAACCTTAGGCTAGGGGATCCCTAGCCTTAGCCTAAGCCTAGGGATGCCATAGCCTAAGCCTTGGGGTGCCCTAGCCTAAGCCTAGGGGTGCCCTATCCCAAGCCTAGGAGTGCCCTAGCCATAGGCTAGGGGAGCCCTAGCCTTAGCCTAAGACTAGGGGTGCCCTAGCGTGAGCCTAGGGGTGCCCTAGCCTCAGCCTAGGGGTGCCCTAGCCTAAGCCTAGTGGTGCCCTAGCTTTAGGCTAGGGGAGCCCTAGCCTTAGCCTAAGCCTAGGGGTGCCCTAGCCTAAGCCTAGGGGTGCCCTATCCTAACCCTAGGGGTGCCCTAGCCTGAGACTAAGCCTAGGGGTGCCCGAGCCTAAGCCTAGGGGTGCCGTAGCCTAAGCCTAGGGGTGCCTTAGCCTAAGACTAGGGGTGCCCTAGCCTAAGCCTAGGGGTGCCCTAGTCTAAGCCTAGGGGTGCCCTAGCCTAAGCCTAGGGGTGCTCTAGCCTAAGCCTAGGGGTGCCCTAGCCTAAGCCTAGGGGTGCCCTAGCCTTAGGCTAGGGGAGCCCTAGCCTTAGGCTAAGCCTTGGGGTGCCCTAGCCTAAGCCAAGGGGTGCCCTAGCCTTAGCCTAAGCCTAGGATTGCCCTAGCCTAAGCTTAGGGGTGCCCTAGCCTGAGTCTAGGGGTGCCCTAGCCTAAGCCTAGGGGTGCCCTAGCCTAAGCCTAGGGGTGCCCTAGCCTGAGCCTAGGGGTGCCCTAGCATGAGCCTAGGGCTGCCCTAACCTGAGCCTAGGGGTGCCCTAGCCTGAGTCTACGGGTGCCCTACACTGAGGCTAGGGGAGCCCTAGACTTAGTCTAGCCTAGGATTACCCTAGCCTTAGCTTAGGGGTGCCATAGCCTTAGCCTAAGCCTAGGAGTGCCCTAGCCTAAGCCTAGGGGTGCCCTAGCCTAAGCCTAGGGGTGCCCAAGCCTAAGCCTAGGGGTGCCCTAGCCTAAGCCTAGGGGTGCCAAAGCCTTAGGCTAGGGGAGCCCTAGCCATAGCCTAAGCCTTGGGGTGCCCTAGCCTAAGCCTAGGGGTGCCCTAGCCTAAGGCTAGGGGTGCCCTAGCCTAAGAATAGTGGTACCCTAGCCTAAGCCTAAGCCTATGGGTGCCCTAGCCTAAGCCTAGGGGTGCCCTAGCCTAAGCCGAGGGGTGCACTAGCCTTAGGCTAGGGGAGCCCTAGCATTAGCCTAATTCTAGGGGAGCACTAGCCTAATCCTAAGGGTGCCCTAGCCTAAGCCTAGGGGTCCCCTAGCCTAAGCCTAGGTCTGCCGTAGCATAAGCCTAGGGGTGACCTAGCCTAAGCCTAGGGGTGCCCTAACCTTAGGCTAGGGGACTCTAGCCTTAGCCTAAGCCTAGGATTGCCCTAGACTAAGTTAGGGGTGCCCTAGCTTGAGTCTAGGGGTGCCCTAGCCTGAAGCTACGGGAGCCGTTGCCTTAGCCTAAGTCTAGGGGTGCCCTAGCTTAAGCCTAGGGATGCCCTAGCCTAAGCCAAGGGGTGCCCTAGCCATTGGCTAGGGGAGCCCTAGCCTTAGCCTAGGGGTGCCCTAGCCTGAGTCTTGGGGTGCCCAAGCCTTAGGGTAGGGGAGCCCTAGCCTTAGGCTAGGGGAGCCCTAGCAATAGGCTAGGGGAACCCTAGCCTTAGCCTAAGACTAGGTGTACCCTAGCCTAAGGCTAGGGGAGCCCAAGCCTGAGCCTAGGGGTGCCATAACCTAAGCCTAGGGGTGCCCTAGCCTAACCATAGGGGTGCCCTAGCCTAAGCCTAGGGGTGCCCTAACCTACCCTAGGGGTGCCCTAGCCATAGGCTAGAGGAGCCCTACCCTTAGCCTAAGACTGGGGTGCCCTAGCCTGAGCCTAGCGGTGCCCTAGCCTGAGCCTTGGGGTGCCCTAGCCTTAGGCTAGGGGATCCCTAGCCTTAGCCTAAGCCTAGGGGTGCCCTTGCCTAAGCCTAGGGGTGCCCTAGCCTCAGCCTAGGGGTGCCCTAGCCTAAGCCTAGGGGTGCCCTAGCCTAAACCTAGGGGTGCCCTAGCCTGAGGCTAGGGGAGCCCTAACCTTAGCCTAAGCCTAGGGGTGCCGTAGCCTAAATCTAAGGGTGCCCTAGCCTGACCCCAGGGGTGTCCTAGCATGAGCCTACGGGTGCCCTAGCCTGAGGCTCGGGGAGCCCTAGCATTAGTCTAGCCTAGGATTGCCCTAGCCTAAGCCTAGGGGTGCCCTAGCCTGAGCCTAGGGGTGCGTAGCCTGACCTAGGGGTGCCCTAGCCTGAGGCTAGGGGAGCCCTAACCTTAGCCTAAGCCTAGGGGTGCCCTAGACTAAACCTAAGGGTGCCCTAGCCTGAGCCCAGGGGTGTCCTAGCCTGAGCCTATGGGTGCCCTAGCCTGAGGTTAGGGGAGCCCTAGCCTTAGCCTAAGCCTAGGGGTGCCCTAGGCTAAGCCTTGGGGTGCCCTAGCCTAAGCCTAGGAGTGCCCTAGCCTAAGGCTAGGGGTGCCCTAGCCTAAGAATAGTGGTACCCTAGCCTAAGCCTAAGCCTATGGGTGCCCTAGCCTAAGCCTAGGGGTGACCTAGCCTAAGCCTAGGGGTGCCCTAGCCTTAGTCTAGGGGAGCTCTAGCCTTAGCCTAAGCCTAGGATTACCCTAGACTAAGTTAGGGGTGCCCTAGCTTGAGTCTAGGGGTGCCCTAGCCTGAGGCTACGGGAGCCGTTGCCTTAGCATAAGTCTAGCGGTGCCCTAGGCTAAGCCTAGGGATGCCCTAGCCTAAGCCTAGGGGTGCCCTAGCCATAGGCTAGGGGAGCCCTAGCCTTAGCCTAGGGGTGCCCTAGCCTGAGCCTTAGGGTGCCCAAGCCTTAGGCTAGGGGAGCCCTAGCCTTAGCCTAAGCCTAGGGTTGCCATAGCCTAAGCCTAGGTGTGCCCTAGCCCAAGCCTAGGAGTGCCGTAGCCATAGGCTAGGGGAGCCCTAGCCATAGGCTAGGGGAACCCTAGCCTTAGCCTAAGACTAGGTGTACCCTAGCCTAAGGCTAGGGGAGCCCAAGCCTGAGCCTAGGGGTGCCATAACCTAAGCCTAGGGGTGCCCTAGCCTAACCCTAGGGGTGCCCTAGCCTAAGCCTAGGGGTGCCCTAGCCTAAGCCTAGGGGTGCCCTAGCCATAGGCTAGAGGAGCCCTAGCCTTAGCCTAAGACTGGGGTGCCCTAGCCTGAGCCTAGCGGTGCCCTAGCCTGAACCTTGGGGTGCCCTAGCCTTAGGCTAGGGGAGCCCTAGCCTTAGCCTAAGCCTAGGGGTGCCCTTGCCTAAGCCTAGGGGTGCCCTAGCCTCAGCCTAGGGGTGCCCTAGCCTAAGCCTAGGGGTGCCCTAGCCTAAGCCTAGGGGTGCCCTAGCCTGAGGCTAGGGGAGCCCTAACCTTAGCCTAAGCCTAGGGGTGCCCTAGACTAAACCTAAGGGTGCCCTAGCCTGACCCCAGGGGTGTCCTAGCCTGAGCCTACGGGTGCCCTAGCCTGAGGCTAGGGGAGCCCTAGCATTAGTCTAGCCTAGGATTGCCCTAGCCTAAACCTAGGGGTGCCCTAGCCTGAGCCTAGGGGTGCCGTAGCCTGAGCCTAGGGGTGCCCTAGACTAAACCTAAGGGTGCCCTAGCCTGAGCCCAGGGGTGTCCTAGCCTGAGCCTATGGGTGCCCTAGCCTGAGGTTAGCGGAGCCCTAGCCTTAGCCTAAGCCTAGGATTGCCCTAGCCTAAGCTTAGGGGTGCCCTAGCCTGAGTCTAGGGGTGCCCTAGCCTAAGCCTAGGGGTGCCCTAGCCTAAGCCTATGGGTTCCCTAGCCTTAGGCTTGGGGTTCCCTAGCCTAAGCCTAAGGGTGCCCTAGCCTAAGCGTAGGGGTCCCCTAGCCTAAACCTAGGGCTGCCCTAGCCTAAGCCTAGGGGTGCCCTAGCCTTAGGCTAGGGGAGCTCTAGCCTTAGCCTAAGCCTAGGATTGCCCTAGCCTAAGTTAGGGGTGCCCTAGCTTGAGTCTAGGGGTACCCTAGCCTGAGGCTAGGAGAGCTGTTGCCTTAGCCTAAGTCTAGGGGTGCCTTAGCCTAAGCCTAGGGGTGCCCTAGCCTAAGCCTAGGGGTGCCCTAGCCATAGGCTAGGGGAGCCCTAGCCTTAGCCTAACCCTAGGGGTGCCCTAGCCTGAGGCTAAGGGTGCCGTATCCTGAGCCTAGGGGTGCCCTAGCCTGAGGCTAGGGGAGCCCTAGCCTTAGCCTAAGCCTAGGATTGCCCTCGCCTAAGCTTACGGGTGCACAAGCCTGAGTCTAGGGGTGCTCTAGCCTAATGCTAGGGGTGCCCTAGCCTAAGCCTAGGGGTGCCGTAGCCTAAACCTAGGGGTGCCCTAGCCTAAGCCTAGGGGTGCCCTAGCCTAAGCCTAGGGGTGCCCTAGCCATAAACTAGGGGAGCCCTAGCCTTAGCCTAAGCCTAGGGGTGCCCTTGCCTAAGCCTAGGGGTGCCCTAGCCTCAGCCTAGGGGTGCCCTAGCCTAAGCCTAGGGGTGCCCTAGCCTAAGCCTAGGGGTGCCCTAGCCTGAGCCTTAGGGTGCCCAAACCTTAGGCTAGGGGAGCCCTAGCCTTAGCCTAAGCCTTGGGATGCCATAGCCTAAGCCTAGGGGTGCCCTAGCCTAAGCCTAGGGGTGCCCTATCCCAAGCCTAGGAGTGCCCTAGCCATAGGCTAGGGGAGCCCTAGCCTTAGCCTAAGAGTAGGGGTGCCCTAGCCTGAGCCTAGGGGTGCCCTAGCCTAAGCCTAGTGGTGCCCTAGCTTTAGGCTAGGGGAGCCCTAGCCTTAGCCTAAGCCTAGGGGTGCCCTAGCCTAAGCCTAGGGGTGCCCTATCCTACGCCTAGGGGTGCCCTAGCCTGAGACTAAGCCTAGGGGTGCCGGAGACTAAGCCTAGGTGTGCCGTAGCCTAAGCCTAGGGGTGCCTTAGCCTAAGCCTAGGGGTGCCCTAGCCTAAGCCTAGGGGTGCCCTAGTCTAAGCCTAGGGGTGCCCTAGCCTAAGCCTAGGGGTGCTCTAGCCTAAGCCTAGGGGTGCCCTAGCCTAAGCCTAGGGGTGCCCTAGCCTTAGGCTAGGGGAGCCTTAGGCTAAGCCTTGGGGTGCCCTAGCCTAAGCCAAGGGGTGCCCTAGCCTTAGCCTAAGCCTAGGATTGCCCTAGCCTAAGCTTAGGGGTGCCCTCGCCTGAGTCTAGGGGTGCCCTAGCCTAAGCCTAGGGGTGCCCTAGCCTAAGCCTATGGGTGCCCTAGCCTTAGGCTTGGGGTTCCCTAGCCAAAGACTAGGGGTGCCCTAGCCTAAGCCTAGGGGTGCCCTAGCCTGAGCCTAGGGGTGCCCTAGCATGAGCCTAGGGCTGCCCTAACCTGAGCCTAGAGGTGCCCTAGCCTGAGCCTACGGGTGCCCTAGACTGAGGCTAGGGGAGCCCTAGCCTTAGTCTAGCCTAGGATTGCCCTAGCCTAAGCTTAGGGGTGCCATATCCTTAGCCTAAGCCTAGGAGTGCCGTAGCCTAAGCCTAGGGGTGCCCAAGCCTAAGCCTAGGGGTGCCCTAGCCTAAGCCTAGGGGTGCCAAAGCCTTAGGCTAGGGGAGCCCTAGCCATAGCCTAAGCCTTGGGGTGCCCTAGCCTAAGCCTAGGGGTGCCCTAGCCTAAGGCTAGGGGTGCCCTAGCCTAAGAATAGTGGTACCCTAGCCTAAGCCTAAGCCTATGGGTGCCCTAGCCTAAGCCAAGGGGTGCCCTAGCCTAAGCCGAGGGGTGCACTAGCCTTAGGCTAGGGGAGCCCTAGCATTAGCCTAATTCTAGGGGAGCACTAGCCTAATACTAAGGGTGCCCTAGCCTAAGCCTAGGTCTCCCCTAGCCTAAGCCTAGGTCTGCCCTAGCCTAAGCCTAGGGGTGACCTAGCCTAAGCCTAGGGGTGCCCTAGGCTTAGGCTAGGGGAGCTCTAGCCTTAGCCTAAGCCTAGGATTGCCCTAGACTAAGTTAGGGGTGCCCTAGCTTGAGTCTACGGGTGCCCTAGCCTGAAGCTACGGGAGCCGTTGCCTTAGCCTAAGCCTAGGGGTGCCCTAGCCTAAGCCTAGGGGTGCCCTAGCCTAAGCCTAGGGGTGCCCTAGCCATAGGCTAGGGGAGCCCTAGCCTTAGCCTAGGGGTGCCCTAGCCTGAGCCTTAGGGTGCTCAAGCCTTAGGCTAGGGGAGCCCTAGCCTTTGCCTAAGCCTAGGGGTGCCATAGCCTAAGCCTAGGGGTGCCCTAGCCCAAGCCTAGGAGTGCCCTAGCCTTAGGCTAGGGAAGCCCTAGCCTTAGCCTAAGCCTAGGGGTGCCCTTCCTAAGCATAGGGGTGCCCTAGCCTCAGCCTAGGGGTGCCCTAGCCTAAGCCTAGGGGTGCCCTAGCCTGAGGCTAGGGGAGCCCTAACCTTAGCCTAAGCCTAGGGGTGCCCTAGACTAAACCTAATGGTGCACTAGCCTGAGCCCAGGGGTGTCCTAGCCTGAGCCTATGGGTGCCCTAGCCTGAGGCTAGGGGAGCCCTAGCATTAGTCTAGCCTAGGATTGCCCTAGCCTAAGCCTAGGGTTGCCGAAGCCTGAGCCTAGGGGTGCCGTAGCCTGAGCCTAGGGGTGCCCTAGCCTGAGGTTAGGGGAGCCCTAGCCTTAGCCTAAGCCTAGGGGTGCCCTAGTCTAAGACTAGGGGTGCCCTAGCCTGAGCCTAGGGGTGCCCTACCCTGAGGCTAGTGGAGCCCTAGCCTTAGCCTAAGCCTAGGATTGCCCTAGCCTAAGCTTAGGGGTGTCCTAGCCTGAGCCTACGGGTGCCCTAGCCTAAGCCTAGGGGTGCCCTAGCCTAAGCCTATGGGTGCCCTAGCCTTAGGATTGGGGTTCCCTAGCCTAAGCCTAGGGGTGCCCTTGCCTGAGCCCAGGGGTGTCCTAGCGTGAGCCTACGGGTGCCTTGGCCTGAGGCTAGGGGAGCCCTAGCATTAGTCTAGCCTAGGATTGCCCTAGCCTAAGCCTAGGGGTGCCGTAGCCTGAGTCTAGGGGTGCCCTAGCTTGAGGCTAGGGAGCCGTTCCCTTAGCCTAAGTCTAGGGGTGCCCTAGCCTAAGCCTAGGGGTGCCCTAGCCTTAGCTTAGGGGTGCCGTAGCCTGAGCCTAGCGGTGCCCTAGCCTGAACCTTGGGGTGCCCTAGCCTTAGGCTAGGGGAGCCCTAGCCTTAGCCTAAGCCTAGGGGTGCCCTTGCCTAAGCCTAGGGGTGCCCTAGCCTCAGCATAGGGGTGCCCTAGCCTAAGCCTAGGGGTGCCCTAGCCTAAGCCTAGGGGTGCCCTAGCCTGAGGCTAGGGGAGCCCTAACCTTAGCCTAAGCCTAGGGGTGCCCTAGACTAAACCTAAGGGTGCCCTAGCCTGACCCCAGGGGTGTCCTAGCCTGAGCCTACGGGTGCCCTAGCCTGAGGCTAGGGGAGCCCTAGCATTAGTCTAGCCTAGGATTGCCCTAGCCTAAACCTAGGGGTGCCCTAGCCTGAGCCTAGGGGTGCCGTAGCCTGAGCCTAGGGGTGCCCTAGACTAAACCTAAGGGTGCCCTAGCCTGAGCCCAGGGGTGTCCTAGCCTGAGCCTATGGGTGCCCTAGCCTGAGGTTAGCGGAGCCCTAGCCTTAGCCTAAGCCTAGGATTGCCCTAGCCTAAGCTTAGGGGTGCCCTAGCCTGAGTCTAGGGGTGCCCTAGCCTAAGCCTAGGGGTGCCCTAGCCTAAGCCTATGGGTTCCCTAGCCTTAGGCTTGGGGTTCCCTAGCCTAAGCCTAAGGGTGCCCTAGCCTAAGCGTAGGGGTCCCCTAGCCTAAACCTAGGGCTGCCCTAGCCTAAGCCTAGGGGTGCCCTAGCCTTAGGCTAGGGGAGCTCTAGCCTTAGCCTAAGCCTAGGATTGCCCTAGCCTAAGTTAGGGGTGCCCTAGCTTGAGTCTAGGGGTACCCTAGCCTGAGGCTAGGAGAGCTGTTGCCTTAGCCTAAGTCTAGGGGTGCCTTAGCCTAAGCCTAGGGGTGCCCTAGCCTAAGCCTAGGGGTGCCCTAGCCATAGGCTAGGGGAGCCCTAGCCTTAGCCTAACCCTAGGGGTGCCCTAGCCTGAGGCTAAGGGTGCCGTATCCTGAGCCTAGGGGTGCCCTAGCCTGAGGCTAGGGGAGCCCTAGCCTTAGCCTAAGCCTAGGATTGCCCTCGCCTAAGCTTACGGGTGCACAAGCCTGAGTCTAGGGGTGCTCTAGCCTAATGCTAGGGGTGCCCTAGCCTAAGCCTAGGGGTGCCGTAGCCTAAACCTAGGGGTGCCCTAGCCTAAGCCTAGGGGTGCCCTAGCCTAAGCCTAGGGGTGCCCTAGCCATAAACTAGGGGAGCCCTAGCCTTAGCCTAAGCCTAGGGGTGCCCTTGCCTAAGCCTAGGGGTGCCCTAGCCTCAGCCTAGGGGTGCCCTAGCCTAAGCCTAGGGGTGCCCTAGCCTAAGCCTAGGGGTGCCCTAGCCTGAGCCTTAGGGTGCCCAAACCTTAGGCTAGGGGAGCCCTAGCCTTAGCCTAAGCCTTGGGATGCCATAGCCTAAGCCTAGGGGTGCCCTAGCCTAAGCCTAGGGGTGCCCTATCCCAAGCCTAGGAGTGCCCTAGCCATAGGCTAGGGGAGCCCTAGCCTTAGCCTAAGAGTAGGGGTGCCCTAGCCTGAGCCTAGGGGTGCCCTAGCCTAAGCCTAGTGGTGCCCTAGCTTTAGGCTAGGGGAGCCCTAGCCTTAGCCTAAGCCTAGGGGTGCCCTAGCCTAAGCCTAGGGGTGCCCTATCCTACGCCTAGGGGTGCCCTAGCCTGAGACTAAGCCTAGGGGTGCCGGAGACTAAGCCTAGGTGTGCCGTAGCCTAAGCCTAGGGGTGCCTTAGCCTAAGCCTAGGGGTGCCCTAGCCTAAGCCTAGGGGTGCCCTAGTCTAAGCCTAGGGGTGCCCTAGCCTAAGCCTAGGGGTGCTCTAGCCTAAGCCTAGGGGTGCCCTAGCCTAAGCCTAGGGGTGCCCTAGCCTTAGGCTAGGGGAGCCTTAGGCTAAGCCTTGGGGTGCCCTAGCCTAAGCCAAGGGGTGCCCTAGCCTTAGCCTAAGCCTAGGATTGCCCTAGCCTAAGCTTAGGGGTGCCCTCGCCTGAGTCTAGGGGTGCCCTAGCCTAAGCCTAGGGTTGCCCTAGCCTAAGCCTATGGGTGCCCTAGCCTTAGGCTTGGGGTTCCCTAGCCAAAGACTAGGGGTGCCCTAGCCTAAGCCTAGGGGTGCCCTAGCCTGAGCCTAGGGGTGCCCTAGCATGAGCCTAGGGCTGCCCTAACCTGAGCCTAGAGGTGCCCTAGCCTGAGCCTACGGGTGCCCTAGACTGAGGCTAGGGGAGCCCTAGCCTTAGTCTAGCCTAGGATTGCCCTAGCCTAAGCTTAGGGGTGCCATATCCTTAGCCTAAGCCTAGGAGTGCCCTAGCCTAAGCCTAGGGGTGCCCAAGCCTAAGCCTAGGGGTGCCCTAGCCTAAGCCTAGGGGTGCCAAAGCCTTAGGCTAGGGGAGCCCTAGCCATAGCCTAAGCCTTGGGGTGCCCTAGCCTAAGCCTAGGGGTGCCCTAGCCTAAGGCTAGGGGTGCCCTAGCCTAAGAATAGTGGTACCCTAGCCTAAGCCTAAGCCTATGGGTGCCCTAGCCTAAGCCAAGGGGTGCCCTAGCCTAAGCCGAGGGGTGCACTAGCCTTAGGCTAGGGGAGCCCTAGCATTAGCCTAATTCTAGGGGAGCACTAGCCTAATACTAAGGGTGCCCTAGCCTAAGCCTAGGTCTCCCCTAGCCTAAGCCTAGGTCTGCCCTAGCCTAAGCCTAGGGGTGACCTAGCCTAAGCCTAGGGGTGCCCTAGGCTTAGGCTAGGGGAGCTCTAGCCTTAGCCTAAGCCTAGGATTGCCCTAGACTAAGTTAGGGGTGCCCTAGCTTGAGTCTACGGGTGCCCTAGCCTGAAGCTACGGGAGCCGTTGCCTTAGCCTAAGCCTAGGGGTGCCCTAGCCTAAGCCTAGGGGTGCCCTAGCCTAAGCCTAGGGGTGCCCTAGCCATAGGCTAGGGGAGCCCTAGCCTTAGCCTAGGGGTGCCCTAGCCTGAGCCTTAGGGTGCTCAAGCCTTAGGCTAGGGGAGCCCTAGCCTTTGCCTAAGCCTAGGGGTGCCATAGCCTAAGCCTAGGGGTGCCCTAGCCCAAGCCTAGGAGTGCCCTAGCCTTAGGCTAGGGAAGCCCTAGCCTTAGCCTAAGCCTAGGGGTGCCCTTCCTAAGCATAGGGGTGCCCTAGCCTCAGCCTAGGGGTGCCCTAGCCTAAGCCTAGGGGTGCCCTAGCCTGAGGCTAGGGGAGCCCTAACCTTAGCCTAAGCCTAGGGGTGCCCTAGACTAAACCTAATGGTGCACTAGCCTGAGCCCAGGGGTGTCCTAGCCTGAGCCTATGGGTGCCCTAGCCTGAGGCTAGGGGAGCCCTAGCATTAGTCTAGCCTAGGATTGCCCTAGCCTAAGCCTAGGGTTGCCGAAGCCTGAGCCTAGGGGTGCCGTAGCCTGAGCCTAGGGGTGCCCTAGCCTGAGGTTAGGGGAGCCCTAGCCTTAGCCTAAGCCTAGGGGTGCCCTAGTCTAAGACTAGGGGTGCCCTAGCCTGAGCCTAGGGGTGCCCTACCCTGAGGCTAGTGGAGCCCTAGCCTTAGCCTAAGCCTAGGATTGCCCTAGCCTAAGCTTAGGGGTGTCCTAGCCTGAGCCTACGGGTGCCCTAGCCTAAGCCTAGGGGTGCCCTAGCCTAAGCCTATGGGTGCCCTAGCCTTAGGATTGGGGTTCCCTAGTTTAAGCCTAGGGGTGCCCTTGCCTGAGCCCAGGGGTGTCCTAGCGTGAGCCTACGGGTGCCTTGGCCTGAGGCTAGGGGAGCCCTAGCATTAGTCTAGCCTAGGATTGCCCTAGCCTAAGCCTAGGGGTGCCGTAGCCTGAGTCTAGGGGTGCCCTAGCTTGAGGCTAGGGAGCCGTTCCCTTAGCCTAAGTCTAGGGGTGCCCTAGCCTAAGCCTAGGGGTGCCCTAGCCTTAGCTTAGGGGTGCCGTAGCCTGAGCCTAGGGGTGCCCTAGCCTGAGGCTAGGGGAGCCCTAACCTTAGCCTAAGCCTAGGGGTGCCCTAGTCTAAGCCTAGGTGTGCCCTAGCCTGAGCCTAGGGGTGCCCTAGCCTGAGGATAGGGGAGCCCTAGCCTTAGCCTAAGCCTAGGATTGCCCTAGCCTAAGCTTAGGGGTGCCCTAGCCTGAGTCTAGGGGTGCCCTAGCCTAAGCCTAGGGGTGCCCTTGCCTAAGCCTATGGGTGCCCTAGCCTTAGGCTTGGGGTTCCCTAGCCTAAGACTAGGGGTGCCCTAGCCTGAGCCTAGGGGTGCCCTAGCCTGAGCCTAGGGCTGCCCTAACCTGAGCCTAGGGGTGCCCTAGCCTGAGCCCAGGGGCTCCTTAGCCTTAGGCTAGGGGAGCCCTAGCATTAGCCTAATCCTCGGGGTGCCCTAGCCTTAGGCTTGGGGTTCCCTAGCCTAAGCCTAGGGGTGCCCTAGCCTGAGCCTAGGGGTGCCCTAGCCTGAGCCTAGGGCTGCCCTAACCTGAGACTAGGGGTGCCCTAGCCTGAGCCCAGGAGCTCCTTAGCCTTTGGCTAGGGGAGCCCTAGCATTAGCCTAAGCCTCGGGGTGACCTAGCCTAAGGCTAGGGGTGCCCTAGCCTAAGGCTAGGGGTGCCCTAGCCTAAGACTATGGGTGCCCTAGCCTAAGCCTAGGGGTGCACTAGCCTTAGGCTAGGAGTGCCCTAGCCTTAGCCTAAGTCTAGGGGAGCCCTAGCCTAAGCCTAAGGGTGCCCTAGCCTAAGCCTAGGGGTCCCCTAGCCTAAACCTAGGGCTGCCCTAGCCAAAGCCTAGGGGTGCCCTAGCCTAAGCCTAGGGGTGCCCTAGCCTTAGGCTAGGGGAGCTCTAGCCTTAGCCTAAGCCTAGGATTACCCTAGCCTAAGTTAGGGGTGCCCTAGCTTGAGTCTAGGGGTGCCTTAGCCTAAGGCTAGGGGAGCCGTTGCCTTACATAAGTCTATGGGTGCCCTAGCCTAAGCCTAGGGGTGCCCTATCCTAAGCCTAGGGTTGCCCTAGCCTAAGCCTAGGGGTGCCCTAGCCTAAGCCTAGGGGTGCCCTAGCCTAAGCCTAGGGGTGCGCCAGCCTAAGCCTAGGGGTGCCCTAGCTTGAGCCTAGGGGTGCCCTAGCCTGAGGCTAGGGGAGCCCTACCCTTAGCCTAAGCCTAGGGGTGCGGCCTAGAGGTGCCCTAGCCTGAGCTTAGGGGTCCCCTAGCCTGAGGCTAGGGGAGCCCTAGCCTTAGCCTAAGCCTAGGATTACCCTAGCCTAAGCTTAGGGGCGCCCTAGCCTGAGACTAGGGGTGGCCTAGCCTAAGCCTAGGGGTGCCCTAGCCTAACCCTATGGGTGCCCTAGCCTTAGGCTTGGGGTTCCCTAGACTAAGCCTAGGGGTGCCCTAACCTAAGCCTAGGGGTGCCGTAGCCTGAGCCTATGGGTGCCCTAGACTGAGCCTAGGGCTGCCCTAACCTGAGCCTAGGGGTGCCCTAGCCTGAGCCTACGGGTGCCATAGACTGAGGTTAGGGGAACCATAACTTTAGTCTAGCCTAGGATTGCCCTAGCCTAAGCTTAGGAGTGCCATAGCCTAAGCCTAGGGGTGCCCTAGCCTAAGCCTAGGGGTGCCCTAGTCTAAGCCTAGGGGTGCCCTAGCCTAAGCCTAGGGGTGCTCTAGCCTAAGCCTAGGCGTGCCCTAACCTGAGCCTAGGGGTGCCCTAGCCTGAGCCCAGGGGCTCCTTAGCCTTAGGCTAGGGGAGCCCTAGCATTAGCCTAAGCCTCGGGGTGCCGTAACCTAAGGCTAGGGGTGCCCTAGCCTAAGGCTAGGGGTCCCCTAGCCTAAGCCTAGGGCTGCCCTAGCCAAAGCCTAGGGGTGCTCTAGCCTAAGCTTAGGGGTGCCCTAGCCATAGGCTAGGGGAGCCCTAGCATTAGTCTAAGCCTAGGGGAGCTCTAACCTTAGCCTAAGCCTAGGATTGCCCTAGCCTAAGTTAGGGGTGCCCTAGCTTGAGTCTAGGGGTGCCCTAGCCTAAGGCTAGGGGAGCCGTTGCCTTAGCCTAAGTCTAGGGGTGCCCTAGCCTAAGCCTAGGGGTGCCCTAGTCTAAGACTAGGGGTGCCCTAGCCATAGGCTAGGGGAGCCCTAGCCTTAGCCTAAGCCTTGGGGTGACCTAGCCTGAGCCTAGGGGTGCCCTAGCCTGAGCCTAGGGGTGCCGTAGCCTGAGCCTAGGGGTCCCCTAGCCTGAGGCTAGGGGAGCCCTAGCCTTAGCCTAAGCCTAGGGGTGCGGCCTAGGGGTGCCCTAGCCTGAGCTTAGGGGTGCCCTAGCCTGAGACTAGGGGTGCCCTAGCCTAAGCCTAGGGGTGCCCTAACCTAACCCTATGGGTGCCCTAGCCTTAGCCTAAACCTAGGGGTGCCCTACCCTAAGCCTAGGGGTGCCCTAGCCTAAGCCTATGGGTGACCTAGCCTTAGGCTAGGGGAGCTCTACCCTTAGCCTAAGCCTAGGGGTGCCATAGCCTGAGTCTAGGGGTGCCCCAGCCTGAGGCTAGGGGAGCCCTAGCCTTAGTCTAGCCTAGGATTGCCCTATGCTAAGCCTAGGGCTGCCAGAGCCTGAGTCCAGGTGTGCCCTAGCCTAAGCCTAGGGGTGCCTTAGCCTTAGGCTAGTAGAGCCCTAGCCTGAGCCTAGGAGTGCCTTAGCCTTAGGCTAGTAGAGCCCTAGCCTTAGCCTAAGCCTCGGGGTGCCCTAGCCTAAGCCTAGGGGTGCTTAGCCTAAGGCTCGTGGTGCCCTAGCCTAAGACTAGGGGTGCCCTAGCCCAAGCCTAGGGGTGCCCTAACCTAAGCCTAGGGGTGCCCTAGCCTTTGGCTAGAGGAGCCCTAGCCTTAGCCTAAGCCTAGGGGTGCCCAAGCGTAAGCCTAGGGGTGCCGTAGCCTAAGACTATGGGTGCCCTAGACTTAGGTCATCGGAGCCCTACCCTTAGTCTAAGCTTTTTGGTGCCCTAGCCTAAGCCTAGGGGTGCCCTAGCCAAAGCCTATGGGTGCCCTAGCTTTAGGCTAGGGGAGCCCTAGCCTTAGCCTAAGCCTAGGGGTGCCCTAGCCTAAGCCTAGTGGTGCCCTAGTCTAAGCCTAGGAGTGCCCTAGCTTTAGGCTAGGAGAGCCCTAGCCTTAGCATAAACCTAGGGGCGCCCTAGCCTAAGCCTAGGGGTGCCCTAGCCTAAGCCTAGGGGTGCCCTAGCCTAAGTCTATGGGTGCACTAGCCTAGCATAGGGGTGCCCTAGCCTAAGCCTAGGGGTGCCCTAGCCTTATGCTAGGGGAGTCCTAGCCTTAGCCTAAGCCTAGGGGTGCCCTACCCTAAGCCTAGGGGTGCCCTAGCCTAAGTCTAGGGGTGCCCTAGCCTGAGCCTAGGGTTGACCAAGCCTGAGGCTAGGGGAGCCCTAGCATTAGCCTAAGCCTTGGGGTGCCCTAGCCTAAGCCTAGGGGTTCCATAGCCTGAGCCTTGGGGTGCCCTAGCCTGAGACTACGCGTGCCCGAGCCTGAAGCTAGGGAAGCCCTATCCTTAGTCTTGCCTAGGATTGTCCTAGCCTAAGCCTAGGGGTGCCATAGCCTGAGTCTAGGGGTACCCCAGCCTGAGGCTAAGGGAGCCGTAGCTTTAGTCTAGCCTAGGATTGCCCTAGCCTAAGCCTAGGGGTGCCATAGCCTGAGCCTAGGGGTGCCTTAGCCTTAGGCTAGGAGAACCCTAGCCTTAGCCTAAGCCTCGGGGTGCCCTAGCCTAAGCCTAGGGGTGCTTAGCCTAAGGCTAGGGGTGCCCTAGCCTAAGCTTAGGGGTGCCCTAACCTTAGTCTTGGGGAGCCCTAGCCTTAGCCTAAGCTTAGGAGTGCCTTAGCCTAAGCCTATGACTGCCCTAGCCTAAGCTTAGGGGTGACCTAGCCTAAGCCTAGGGGTGCACTAGCCTATGCCTACGGGTGCTCTACCCTAGCTTAGGGGTGCACTAGCCTTAGGCTAGGGGAGCCCTAGCCTTAGCCTAAGCCTAGGGGTGCCCTAGCCTAATCCTAGTGGTGCCCTAGCCTAATCCTAGGGGTGCCCTAGCCTAAGCCTAGAGGTGCCTTAGCCTTAGGCTAGGTGAGCCCAAGCCTTAGCCTAAGCCTAGGGGTGCCCTAGCCTAAGCCTAGGAGTGCCCTAGCCTAAGCGTAGGGGTGCCCAAGCCTAAGCCTTGGGGTGCCCTAGCCTAAGCCTAAGGGTGCCCTAGCCTAAGCCTAGGGTGCCCTAGCCTGAGCCTAGGGGTGCCCTAGCCTGAGCCTAGGGGTGACCTAGCCTGAGGCTAGGGGAGCCCTAGCCTGAGACTACGGGTGCCCTAGCCTGAAGCTAGGGGAGCCCTAGCATTAGTCTTGCCTAGGATTGCCCTAGCGTAAGCCTAGGGGTGCCATAGCCTGAGTCTAGGGGTGCCACAGACTGAGGCTAGGGATGCCCTAGCCTAAAACTAGGGGTGCCCTAGCCGAAGCCTAGGGGCACCTTAGCCTAAGCCTAGGGTTGCCCTAGCCTTAGGCTAGGGGAGCCCTAGCCTTAGCCTAAACCTAGGGGTGCCCTACCCTAAGCCTAAGGGTGCCCTAGCCTAAGCCTAGGAGTGACCTAGCCTTAGGCTAGGGGAGCTCTACCCTTAGCCTAAGCCTAAGGGTGCCCTAGCCTAAGCCTAGGGGTGCCCTAGCCTGAGCCTAGGGGTGCCCTAGCCTGAGCCTAGGGGTGACCTAGCCTGAGGCTAGGGGAGCCCTAGCCTGAGACTACGGGTGCCCTAGCCTGAAGCTAGGGGAGCCCTAGCATTAGTCTTGCCTAGGATTGCCCTAGCGTAAGCCTAGGGGTGCCATAGCCTGAGTCTAGGGGTGCCACAGCCTGAGGCTAGGGATGCCCTAGCCTAAAACTAGGGGTGCCCTAGCCGAAGCCTAGGGGCACCTTAGCCTAAGCCTAGTGTTGCCCTAGCCTTAGGCTAGGGGAGCCCTAGCCTTAGCCTAAACCTAGGGGTGCCCTACAATAAGCATAGGGGTGCCCTAGCCTGAGCCTACGGGTGCCCTAGCCTGAGGCTAGGGGAGCCCTAGCCTTAGTTTAGCCTAGGATTCCCCAGCCAAAGCCTAGGGGTGCCATAGCCTGAGTCTAGGGGTACCCCAGCCTGAGGCTAGGGGAGCCCTAGCCTTAGACTAGCTTAGGATTGCCCTAGCCTAAGCCTAGGGGTGCCATAGCCTGAGTCCAGCGGTGCCCTAGCCTAAGCCTAAGCCTAGGGGTGCCCTAGCCTGAGCCTAGGGGTGCCTTAGCCTTAGGCTAGGAGAGCCCTAGCCTTAGCCTAAGCCTCAGGGTGCCCTAGCCTAAGCCTAGGAGTGCTTAGCCTAAGGCTAGGGGTGCCCTAGCCTAAGCTTAGGGGTGCCCTAACCTTAGTCTTGGGGAGCCCTAGCTTTAGCCTAAGATTAGGGGTGCCCTAGCCTAAACCTAGGGGTGCACTAGCCGAAGCCTAGGGGTGCTCTACCCTAAGCATAGGGGTGTCCTAGCCTTAGGCTAGGGGAGCCCTAGCCTTAGCCTAAGCCTAGTGGTGCCCTAGCCTAAGCCTAGGGGTGCCCTAGCCTAAGCCTAGGGGTGCCCTAGCCTAAGCCAAGGGGTGCCCTAGCCTGAGCCTAGCGGTGACCTATCCTGAGGCTAGGGGAGCCCAGGACTTAGCCTAAGCCTTGTGGTGGCCTAGCCTGAGCCTAGGGGTGCCCTAGCCTGAGACTACAGGTGCCTTAGCCTGAAGCTAGGGGAGCCCTAGCCTTAGTCTTGCCTAGGATTGTCCTAGCCTAAGCCTAGGGGTGCCATAGCCTGAGTCTAGGGGTGCCCCAGCCTGAGGCTAGGGATGCCCTAGCCTAAAACTAGGGGTGCCCTAGCCGAAGCCTAGGGGCACCTTAGCCTAAGCCTAGTGTTGCCCTAGCCTTAGGCTAGGGGAGCCCTAGCCTTAGCCTAAACCTAGGGGTGCCCTACCCTAAGCATAGGGGTGCCCTAGCCGGAGCCTACGGGTGCCCTAGCCTGAGGCTAGGGGAGCCCTAGCCTTAGTTTAGCCTAGGATTCCCCAGCCAAAGCCTAGGGGTACCATAGCCTGAGTCCAGAGGTGCCCTAGTCTAAGCTTAGGGGTGCCCTGGCCTTAGGCTACGGGAGCCCTAGCCTTAGCCTAAACCTACGGGTGCCCTAGCCTAAGTTAGGGGTGCCCTAGCCTGAGCCTAAACCTAGGGGTGCCCTACCCTAAGCCTAGGGGTGCCCTACCCTAAGCCTAGGGGTGCCCTACCCTAAGCCTAGGGGTGACCTAGCCTTAGGCTAGGGGAGCCCTAGGCTTAGCCTAAGCCTAGGGTTGACCTAGCCTAAGCCTAGGGGTGCCCTAGCCTAAGCCAAGGGGTGCTCTCACCTTAGCCTAGGGGAGCACAAGCCTTAGCCTAAGCCTAGGGGTGCCCTAGACTAAGACTACGGGTGCCCTAGCCTAACCCTAGGGGTGCCCTAGCCTGAGCCTAGTGGTGCCCTAGCCTGAGCCTACGGGTGCCCTAGCATGAGGCTAGGGGAGCCCTAGCCTTAGTCTAGCCTAGGATTGCCCTAGCCTAAGCCTAGGGGTACCCTAGCCTGAGTCTAGGGGTGCCCTAGCCTGAGGCTAGGGGAGCCGTAGCCTTAGCCTTAGCCTAGGCGTGCCCTAGCCTAAGCCTAGGGGTGCCCTAGCCTAAGCCAAGGGGTGCCATAGCCTAAGCCTAGGGGTGCCCTAGCCATAGGCTAGGGGAGCCCTAGCCTTAGCCTAAGCCTAGGGGTGCCCTAGCCTAAGCCTAGGGGTGCCCTAGCCTGAGCCTAGGGGTGCCCAAGCCTTAGGCTAGCCGATCCCTATCCTTAGCCTAAGCCTAGGGGTGCCCTAGCCTAAGCCTAGGGGTGCCCTAGCAATAGGCTAGGGGAGCCCTAGCCATAGGCGAGGGGAGCCCTATCCTTTAACTAAGACTAGGGGTGCCTTAGCCTAAGCCTAGGGGTGCCCTAGCCTAAGCCTAGGGTTGCCCTAGCCTTAGGCTATGGGAGCCCTAGCCTTAGGCTAAACCTAGGGGTGCCCTAACCTTAGCCTAGGGGTGCCATAGCCTCAGTCTACGGGTTCACTAGCCTGAGGCTAGGGGAGCCGTAACCTTAACCTAAGCCTAGGGGAGCCCTAGCTTAAGCCTAGAGGTGCCCTAGCCTAAGCCTAGGGGTGCCTTAGCCTAAGCCTAGGGATGCCCTAGCCTACCCCTAGGGGTGCCCTAGCCTAAGCCTAGGGGTGCCATAGCCTGAGTCTAGGGGTACCCCAGACTGAGGCTAGGGGAGCCCTAGCCTTAGTCTAGCCTAGGAATTCCCTAGCCTAAGCCTAGCGGTGACATAGCCTGAGTCCAGCGGTGCCCTAGCCTAAGCCTAAGCCTAGGGGTGCCCTAGCCCGAGCCTAGGGGTGCCTTAGCCTTAGGCTAGGAGAGCCCTAGCCTTAGCCTAAGCCTCAGGGTGCCCTAGCCTAAGACTAGGGGTGCTTAGCCTAAGGCTAGGGGTGCCCTAGCCTAAGCTTAGGGGTGCCCTAACCTTAGTCTTGGGGAGCCCTAGCCTTAGCCTAAGCTTAGGGGTGCCTTAGCCTAAGCCTATGGCTGCCCTAGCCTAAGCTTAGGGGTGCCCTAGCCTAAGCCTAGGGGTGCCCTAGCCTGAGTCTACGGGTGCCCTAGCCTGAAGCTAGGGGAGCCCTAGCCTTAGTCTTGCCTAGGATTGTCCTAGCCTAAGCCTAGTGGTGCCATAGCCTGAGTCTAGGGGTACCCCAGCCTGAGGCTAGGGGAGCCCTAGCATTAGTCTAGCTTAGGATTGCCCTAGCCTAAGCCTAGGGGTGCCATAGCCTGAGTCCAGCGGTGCCCTAGCCTAAGCCTAAGCCTAGGGGTGCCCTAGCCTGAGCTTAGGGGTGCCTTAGCCTTAGGCTAGGAGAGCCCTAGCCTTAGCCTAAGCCTCAGGGTGCCCTAGCCTAAGCCTAGGAGTGCTAAACCTAAGGCTAGGGGTGCCCTAGCCTAAGCTTAGGGGTGCCCTAACCTTAGTCTTGGGGAGCCCTAGCCTTAGCCTAAGCTTAGGGGTGCCTTAGCCTAAGCCTATGGCTGCCCTAGCCTAAGATTAGGGGTGCCCTAGCCTAAGCCTAGGGGTGCACTAGGCTAAGCCTAGGGGTGCTCTACCCTAAGCTTAGGGGTGCCCTAGCCTTAGGCTAGGGGAGCCCTAGCCTTAGCCTAAGCCTAGTGGTGCCCTAGCCTAAGCCTAGGGGTGCCCTAGCCTAAGCCTAGGGGTGCCCTAGCCTAAGACAAGGGGTGCCCTAGCCTGAGCCTAGGGGTTACCTAGCCTGAGGCTAGGGGAGCCCTAGCCTTAGCCTTAGCCTAGGCGTGCCCTAGCCTAAGCCTAGGGGTGCCCTAGCCTAAGCCAAGGGGTGCCCTAGCCTAAGCCTAGGGGTGCCCTAGCTTAAGCTTAGGGGTGCCCAAGCCTAAGCCTAGGGGTGCCCTAACTTAAGCTTAGGGGTGCCCTAGCCTAACCCTAGGGGTGCCCTTGCCTAAGCTTAGGGGTGCCCTAGCCTTAGGCTAGGGGAGCCCTAGCCTTAGCCTAAGCCTATGGATGCCCTAGCCTAACCCTAGGGGTGCCCTAGCCTAAGCCTAGGGGTGCCATAGCCTGAGTCTAGGGGTGCCATAGCCTGACGCTAGGGGAGCCGTTGCCTTAGCCTAAGTCTATGGATGCCCTAGCCTAAGCCTAGGGGTGCCCTAGCCTAAGCCTAGGGGTGCCTGAGCCTAAGCCTAGTGGTGCCCTAGCCTTAGGCTAGGTGAGCCATAGCCTTAGCCTAAGCCTAGGCGTGCCCTAGCCTAATCTAGGCGTGCCCTAGCCTAAGCCTAGGGGTGCTCTAGCCTTAGGCTATGGGAGCCCTAGCCTTAGCCTACCCTAGGGGTGCCAGAGCCTAAGCCTAGGGGTGCCCTAGCCAAAGCCTAGGGGTGCTCTAGCCTTAGGCTAGGGGAGCCTTAGCCTTAGCCTAAGCCTAGGGGTGCCCTAGTCTAAGCCTAGTGGTGCCCAAACCTAAGCCTAGGGAGCCCTTTCCTAAGCCTAGGGATGCCCTAACCTAAGCCTAGGGGTGCCCTTGCCTAAGCCTAGGGGTTCCCTAACCATAGGCTAGGGGAGCCCTAGCCTTAGCCTAAGCCTACGTGTGCCCTAGCCTCAGCCTAGGGGTGCCCTAGCCTGAGCCTAGGGGTGCCTTAGCCTTAGGTTAGGGGAGCCATAGCCTTAGCCTAAGCCTATGGGTGCCCTAGCCTAAGCCTAGGGGTGCCCTAGCCTAAGCCTAGGGGTGCTCTAGCCTAAGCCTAGGGGTGCCCTAGCCTAAGCCTAGGGGTGCTCTAGCCTTAGGCGAGGGGAGCCCTAGCCTTAGGCTAAGCCTAGGGGTGCCCTAGACTAAGCCTAGCGGTGCCCTAGCCTGAGCATAGGGGTGCCCTAGCCTGAGCCTACGGGTGCCCTAGCCTGAGGCTAGGGGAGCCCTAGCGTTAGTCTATCCTAGGATTGCCCTAGCCTAAGCCTAGGGGTGCCATAGCCTGAGTCCAGCGGTGCCCTAGCCTAAGCCTAAGCCTAGGGGTGCCCTAGCCTGAGCTTAGGGGTGCCTTAGCCTTAGGCTAGGAGAGCCCTAGCCTTAGCCTAAGCCTCAGGGTGCCCTAGCCTAAGCCTAGGAGTGCTAAGCCTAAGGCTAGGGGTGCCCTAGCCTAAGCTTAGGGGTGCCCTAACCTTAGTCTTGGGGAGCCCTAGCCTTAGCCTAAGCTTAGGGGTGCCTTAGCCTAAGCCTATGGCTGCCCTAGCCTAAGATTAGGGGTGCCCTAGCCTAAGCCTAGGGGTGCACTAACCTAAGCCTAGGGGTGCTCTACCCTAAGCTTAGGGGTGCCCTAGCCTTAGGCTAGGGGAGCCCTAGCCTTAGCCTAAGCCTAGTGGTGCCCTAGCCTAAGCCTAGGGGTGCCATAGCCTAAGCCTAGGGGTACCCTAGCCTAAGCCAAGGGGTGCCCTAGCCTGAGCCTAGGGGTGACCTAGCCTGAGGCTAGGGGAGCCCTAGCCTTAGCCTTAGCCTAGGCGTGCCCTAGCCTAAGCCTAGGGGTGCCCTAGCCTAATTCCAAGGGGTGCCCTAGCCTAAGCCTAGGGGTGCCCTAGCTTAAGCTTAGGGGTGCCCAATCCTAAGCCTAGGGGTGCCCTAACTTAAGCTTAGGGGTGCCCTAGCCTAACCCTAGGGGTGCCTTTGCCTAAGCTTAGGGGTGCCCTAG